>NC_056748.1:1042384428-1042391928 GCF_019279795.1 Protopterus annectens
TTTTTATCTACTTGTGGTTTGATTTCCATTCCTGCTTAACACCGATAAGCTTCTGCTAGCCTAGCAGGGAAGTCACCTTAGATTTATTCTCCACATGTTTCAAAACTTTCACTACATTTGGGTGGGTCTTGTGACATCAGCAGATATGTGTGGAGTCTCACAATTGCAGATCTACACGTCATTTATTTCAAGGAGATCTATCCCTCCTTCGGAATGGGGAATATATAATCTTTGTATGCACTAATTTTTATAAATCATTTGGTGAGCGGGAAGCATCCTTCTTGTTTTCCTATCTAATCTATCCAAGAAGTTTTGGGGCCAGTCAATCACTCCAAAACTGTAAGTTAGGACAAGAAGAACAAATTGGTTTATAGCTTGGATTTCTGTTCCTAGATGTCAACGCTATTTCAGGATTAATTTAAGTCTTCTAAACTATTCCTTGCTAAGTTTTATTCACATTTGTTCATGTTTTATTGTTGTTCCTTCACCAATTCCCAACTCCCTCTTGCTCAAGTTCTTTTATATCACATTCTTGCCCCAAACTGATGTTTTCTTGGTGCTGCAGCTGTCCTTCTTTAAAGGTTGCTTTTGCACATTTATCAAGACCAAATTACATTCTTATATGACCTGAAAAAGTTTTGACAGCTTGCAGTTATGCTTTCAGTTTCTCATCGGATGATACAGTTTTAAATCATTGACAAAGAGAAGATGAGAATTCTTTACACTTTGCTGTTTTCTAGGAGCCAAATTATAGCTATGGCCTAAGCTGTTAACTAGACAGCTTAATGGGTTAAGGGCAAGGCAGAATAGCAGAGGTGACAGAGAGTAACCCCGGAAAATCTCCCTTTGAATTTCTATCCCTGGAATAATAATTTGTCCTTTTATCATGGCTTAATTGTAAAGTGGTCTGCCACAGTTTCATGGTCACTGTAATGTAGTCGATCAGTGCAGGGTGTATCTTATACATTTTTAAGCACTCTTTTATCCATGAATGTGGGAAGCTATCAAATGCTGTTTTGTAGTCAATCCATGCCATACTTAGATTCTTCCCCTTTTTACAGTTCTTTATTTAACAACAAATGTTCTTTTCTTTTATTGCCCTTTTGTTCTATTGCCATATTTGAGTTTTCTTCTAAATGACTATAAACTCTGTCAGCATCAATTTCAGTGTATAGTTTATACATCGTTGGAAGGCAAGTTATCGGTCTATAATTTTTAGGGTAGCTTGCAGGTTCACTCTTAAGTAGGAGCATTGTTTTCCTGTTAGCCAGGTTGGTGTCTTTTCGGGGTGCACATATAAATAGTTCTTACTCTTGACTAAATCTTCATGGAAATATGTTAATACTTTTAACCAGAAGCTAGTTACTGCATCTGGGCCTGAGGTTTTCCAGTTAGAGGCTTTTCTTAACTTTGCTTCAATCTCTCGGGCTGTTACTTTATCCACGTTCATATCCTGCACCTTTAAACTTCTTATTCTTTCTTTTACTTCTTCTATCCATTTAGCATGTTTATTATATTCCACAGGATCTTCATAGATACTTCACCAAAATGTTTCTGTTTCTTCTTTTTTAGGTGGTCTTTCAATTCCTTTAATCCTTGTTTCCAATTCTCTATAAAACCTTTTGGGTCATCAATAAATTTCTTATTTTGTACTTTTTGAAGATGTGCAGATAAATAAAAAAGGAAGTTTTTCCACCTATGCTGAGATTTTTAGTTTGCTATTTGCGATAGTGCATTATAGATTCTGATCCGTTCTAATACTGTGCATTGCTTTTATCATTTCTATCTTTCTAAGTATTTTTGTTGATCTGTTCCCTCTTCTACATCCCTCTAACAGAGACACTTCTTGTTTTAATTGCTTTATAGTTTTCTCAATTCAATACTTCCATGATGGTATTCGATTTATCCCCTTCCTCTCCCTTACTACCTCTGTTCTTGTGGCAGAACATTATCAGTTATTAATTTATCTGCACAGTAATATATCTTGTTTACTTGTGTTATATCGCATCAGTCTCTATGGACAGTCCTAATTACTATGTTCGTTTGTTTTATCAGACTTTTGACTTTTTGGGTTTTATTGACCTTCTGCAGTCTATTTCTTTCATTGATCTTAGTATGTCTATATATCTCTCTTAAATCAAGCAACTCTTCTCTTAGCTCATTATCTTCTAAACTGAGGGCACGTTTTTTCGTTTTCCATTTCCTGCAGACATTCTATAGAGTTTGATTGCATTTTTCTGTGGCACATCCTCTTCAGTTTCATCCTGTGCCATCTGTTGCTCTGTCATATGGGAATTGACTGGCCTATCACTCCTCAACATTGACTATGTCAGAGTTCCACATGTTTCCTGTTCCTTCCCTTGCTGTCTAGCTTCAAGTGAATGTTTATACTGGTCTCCTGTGAAAGGCTCCAAAATATCTTCATATGGCACCTGACTAATTGCGTCCCTTTCCAATGGTTTTCCCTTAATTTGAAGGTCCATTGCTGTATCCTGTTGTGGTACTTTTCAAATAAGATTTTCTACGCTGAATCCTTCACTTCAGAGGTACTCCATAACCTGAGTTTCTATTTCTTTAACTTATCCAGGGGCGGCTCGTGGCATCGGGCTGCCGGACTGCAGCCCCCTCAAAATAAAAAAATAGAAAAAATTTTGCGCAGTAGTCCCGACTACTGTCAGGCTATGCGCATGCTCCAGGCAGTCCAGCTTTCCAAGTGTATGGTGCTTTTTACTTTTATTTTACAATGTTTATACTGGATTGTCTTTATTGTGTGTGTGTTAGCTGGATATATTATGGTGCTTTTTACTGTGGGTTCTACTCCCACAAGGGGTGGATGCTGCTGTACTGAGAATGTTCTCCTTGGTGAAGATACTAACTATGAGTCTGTTATCAGTTTGCCATCCATTTCCTCTTGCAATATTACTAGCTTATCATTTTTTAATGTAATATAGGCAATTTATTCCTGAGGGGCAGCAGACACTTTATTTTTCGATGAAACCATGAAATATAAAGGTGATTGCTAGCAGCAACCGCTTCATTAGTTACAGATTTCTTTAATGTGGAATTATTTAGATGACTTACTTTAGAGATTGTGCATACTTACTGATAATGGACTGTAGAATTGTGCATATTTACTGATAAAGGTGGACTGTAGAATTGTGCATATTTACTGATAATAGTGGACTGTAGAATTGTGCATATTTACTAATAATGGTGGACTGTGGAATTGTGCATATTTACTAATAATGGTGGACTGTAGAATTGTGTATATTTACTAATAAAGGTGGACTGTGGAAGTCTGAGTAGACTTTTTTATGATAAATGTTCTCAACTGGGCAGTTTTGCCATTATGGGTGCATATGGTTTGTTTCATTGCTTACTGGAAAAATATTCAAAACAAATTTAAAACACCCTCTAACAAGTGTACTGTATTGTACAAGGAATATAATTTTAGTACAATGAGGAAGGTGTATCAAAGAGCACATGTATGTTTCATATGCAAGGGGCCTATGATTTGAAAACAGCCCAAAATTAATCTTTATCTGCCACTGGCAAAATGTATTTTCTTTGAATGTGGGTTTCAATGCTGTTTCAATGAATGTGAGTTTCAAGGGCAGAGAAGTTTTAATGCTAAGTTTTCATTGGGAGACTGCACTGCTTTGTTTAACAGATGACTTAGTGTTTGTGCTGTAAAATACAAATTAAACTTTCAAATGAAGTCCAACTCATCATAGAAGTAAAGCAGTATGCACATTAGTGTTTATGGTAAATGGAGTGAAATAGCCAAGTAATGGTTCATTGGAATGGCTGCAGAGGCTCCATTCAACCATTATTTTGTCAGGGGGGAAGGGCAGCAAACTCAGACAGGCCCAGCTGAACTATACCTCCCAACTGTCCAGATTTTCAAAGAATGAATAGATTTTTGCTTCTTATTTTTGGTTTGTTCTTCATAAAATGTGTAGTTTTCTGGCAAATCATTTAGGAATTATGTCACTAAATAATAAGTTTCAGACTTCATAACCTTCAGAAAAATGCATGTTAAAGTAAGAGCTGTTCTATCAACTGTCTCAATTTATACAAGAGCAATTTTTAGTACTGTTTATATGTGCCCCCGATATATTTGGCCTTGTTCAGATTTACTGCATTAACAGGTTGAGAGGTACATGCAAATAAATTGCTTTATAGAATTAGGCATAGCCAACCTCTCAACTGTCCCCAATTTTTGGCTCAAAATGTTGCTCTTCCCCCTAATAATCCCTCCGCAAAATAGCAATTTTGGAAGAAAACATGGAGGGTTTACAATTAAGAAATAACTGTAATAATCAAAGTTATAGATTACTTGAAATGCATGTAGATTCTTTTATTTTGTCAGCTGCTCAAGGTAGCAGTACAAATATTAAAGTGTCCCTTCTTTGACAGGTAGCAGCTGTATTGTGTGTCTATTTTATATTTTTGCATCACATTTTTGGTCCATTTTTCATAAAATTGTGTATTTTGGCAAATTAGTGACAAATCACTAAAGACTGAAGTTAGAAAATGACAGCCATTTGAGTTTCAGATTTTATACCCTTCAGAAAATTCATACTAGTGCAAGACCTATTCTATTATCTTTCTAAGTTTATTAGAGCAATATTTAAAAATTGTCCTTATTTTTGGGCCTTTGTCCCACTTCTGTGTATGGCTTTGTCCAGATTTCTTGCTCTTGAGGTTGAGAGGTATGACAAATGTGTCAGGGCCATCACAGTCAGCCAGAGAGATTTCAAATTGTGACATGCTTGTTGCACCCCACTCCCCCATATAGTGACTCTGGATGTGTCCAAGCAAGGCAAGGAGTAGTTGTATCTACCTTGGATGGGGAGGACACACTGCATAAGTACTACAGTGGCTTTTCATCTGTCCTTGATTTTGCAGAATGGTCTGGTTTCTGTCATATTTTTGTACTGTTGATTTATGCTTATTACTCAGATTTATGCTTATTACTCAAAGTGCCTGTTGCTCTGTGTTTAAGTAGCAATGCTTTAATGACCATAAGGTAAGCTTGTCTGAGATCGTAAGATGCAAGTAAGCTTTAATAAGCATACTGTTAAAGAATTGCCAACATTGAAAGCCTTTCTGTTGTTGCCATGCAGAGAATACTTGACTAGATAATGTATAAGCCTTGGGTATTAAAGGACAGGATTCCATTATTTTAAAAAGCTCATTACACTTGTTGGAGACTTCCAGTCATCTCTACAGACTTTACCCGTAAACTAAACAGAATGCCAATCATGTGTGGTCCATAACCTGTACAGTAATCCTTTAACCAATGTATCTTGAGCTTGTTTCTTGTTTGCTTTTCATTTTTTACTTTTATCATGTTTTCCCCATGAAACAAGTTGTCAGGCAGCAGGTCCTTTTTGGATAAGAAACATTTTTACAAGTGGGGGCAACACATAGATTTCTACTTTCAGCATGTTACTTGGTACTTTAATAAAGCTGAATATATTATAATTAGAACTGCAGTGCAAGGAGAAGTGGTTTGAGCTGAGTGCTTCTGGTTTTTCTTATACTTGATTTTGACTGGCATTCCAGTAATGTATTTAAAAAGTAATTTATTTTTTCATGCCTCACAACCTTTTGTTTCCATCTAGATATTAAGTAAGCTGTCATGCAGCCAATGCATTGAAATATTTTTATTCTTCTACACTTATTTTTGTCTTGATTGGACTGTCATAATGATGGTTTGCCACCCAGGGCAGCGTATTTAATTAAAGTTAGTTTTTTGCGGTTGTGTGCATAGCTCCTCCCCTTTCTGGTTGACCACACCCCTCCCCCTTGACCCCACCCATTCAGCTGTCTTCTGCAGCCCCCCTGTGATTTGAAGTCACCAGCCGCCACTGAACTTATCCATTACTAATCTCGTTTTCTACTTTTCCTCTTAGTCTTCTTATTTTTTATATTGTAAAGTGTTCCATGTCCAGATTGCTTTGCTGTATTTCTCTTCAAATATCTTTAGTGCTGCTCTTTTTATACTGATTAGTTTTGCTTTCTCGTTTTCATAGATATTACACCATATTAAATCTATTTCTCTTTCTCATGTCCATATTTCTTCTTCAGATGTCTCCTTATCTTCCTGTTTCTCCTTACTTTGGGGACTCGTTCCATCAGACTGTGATGTAGCCTGTATTGAACCTTCTATATAAAATCCTTCAATCTGCAGGCCCTCCATAACTTCAACTTCCATTTTTTTTACTTCTACTTTACTAATCTTCTTTTGTACATTCCCTCTTTGTGATATTATTTTTTTATTGTGAAGTGTTCTATGTCTAGATGTCTTTGCCTGTATTTCTTTTCAAATATCTTTGGGTCTACCTTCTTTATGTTGATTAATTTGGCTTTTGCCTTTGCATAAATATTGCACCATATCAAATCTTTCTTTCTTTCTCGTGTCCATATTTCTTTTTTATACTTTTCAAAAATATCTAGTTTTTTTTTTGTTTATATTTTTGCACTTCCTCAGTTGCATCTTTTTACAAATAGATCAAAGTTTCTTGGTCTATATACTGTTTTTCACAAATCTGTTATATTAATGACCATAAATTATTTTTGAAACTTCTGACAGTTTTTCTTCTGGAAGTATTTTTCGTTCCTCTAATTTCTCTCAATCTTTTTGTATATTTTGTGTCTGGAAATTCTGGGCTTTTTGAATAATAGTAACAATACATAATTTCTTTCTTATCCTCAATAGTCCACTCTATCGTCTTTATGGCTTTCCTTTGGTCTATCAGTTTTTGTATTTTTGTGGAATGCTACTTCTTCTAAAACAGGAGAGCCATCCTCCCCCTGTGCCTGGCCTGGTCCCATTGTAGGAATGTTTCAGTATTTTGAGGATTCAGTCTACACCATCATTTTTTCCAGTCCTGGCACCAGTGTGCCTACCAGGATTGGGCAGTGTATTATCCTTGGTCTTGTGCACCCAGCTATTTTTTTTTTAATTTTTGACCTACTTCTGTCCATGCTATATGCCACATAAATGCAGTCTATATATCAGTGTCATCTTGGTGAGATTTTGTTAAAAATAAGGTCCACCTTGCGAAGGTACTCACCAAGGCTTGAGGTTGAATTCACTTTCAGCAATACTACTCTCCTTTGCTTGCTGACTTATCTCTCCATTAGGACCCCTATCCTTCCTATCACTGTAACTGTGAATATGTATAACAAGGATACCTTACATCTGTAGAATGATGCCTTAGAGCTATGTACAACATGCAACTACAATGTCCTTTCTGTTATACAGTATTTTATTATTTTTTAATGTACCTATTGTACATGTTATAATCTGTATGAGATTCCTGATTTATGTACATGTTTCAATCTGTAGGAGACTACTGCTTTACTGCAATGTCACCATTTTTACAATTAACTGTATGTTATCTACCTTTTTGGAGCTTTTCTCCTCGGGTCTCTGGGGAAAAAGAGCAACTGCCCAGCCAGACTAACCCAGTCAACAAATATCAAACA